>NC_056735.1:1079336734-1079344234 GCF_019279795.1 Protopterus annectens
TTTGTTCACATATTCATTCATATTTTGCTAATTCCTGCATTCCGCTCATATGTTTAATCAGGTATGCACTTTATTGAGCACCTTTTATACAGTGATTCATGTATCCTGAATTCAGTTTTAAACTTTTGAACTTATATTATTTAGGCGCGTTTTGCGCACCTTACAAGCACAACCACTTTATTTTGCATGAGAATGCAAAGACTATTTGTCTTGCTTCAAGAGTTTTTAGATGTGTATATATGTTTCTACAATAGTATTATGATGTTTTTTACACTAGTTTCATAATGTTTTTTCATAATAATATCATAATGGTTGTCCTACTTGATTATACATTTATAGATATTAATTTTGATGATCGCATTTTTAGGCAATACCCTTCACAGATTTTTAGAGATTTTTAGAGTTTTTTAAGTTGCCTTGCCTTATTTTTGGTCCGACGTACTTTGACCTTTACATCGGATATATTATGCATGAGAACTACTTGCAAAAGCAGGTGCTCCGCATACTTCTGCGCATACTTACCCAAGTAGCTTTCGAGACAAGTGGTTAAGACATATGATTTTATGTGCAGACGTTTAAATCACTATATACTAGTTTTTAATTCAGTCTAGTTTACAAACCCCAGTATGGGTTTTACGATACTTTGTTCTATGCTTTCATGCACATAGACTGCTTATTATAATGTTTATTTCAATGTTCCACTGATAATTGCTTGATTGTTTGATTAATTGATTGTTTAAGTATTTAATTAAAGAAGAATTTTTAGTATTTAGTATATATGTGTGCAATAGTTTACTGAATGCATTTGTTTATGGATCTGAAGAAGCGTGTTTGATGCACGTGAAAGCGCTTGTCCAACAATAAATTTCTTCCATTTATTGTGGTGGTCTGACTCCAGTGTTTTATCGTATTTATCCACTTTTTGCATTTTTGGAGCAGACCTTCAGGTAACAGCGACGTTGTGTTTGTTTGGATTTAGGTCACAAAAGAACCCAGAACAACATCTAAAGAACTGCAGGCCTCACTTGCCGCAGTTAAGGTCGGCGTTCATGACTCAACCATAAGAAAGAGACTGTGCAAAAATGACATGCATAGCAAAGTTACAAGGTGAAAACCACTGCTGACCAAAAAGAACATAAAGGCTTGTCTCACTTTTGCCAAAAAACATCTTGATGATCCAATATTCTGTGGACTGACAAAACAAAAGTTGAACTTTTTGGGATGTGTGTGTCCCGTTACATCTGGCGTAAAACTAACACAGCATTTAAAAAAAAAAGAACATCATGCCAACAAACGAGGTGGTAGTGTGATAGTCCGGGGCTGCTTTGTTGCTTTTGGACCTGGATGACTTGCTGTGATTGATGGAACCATGAATTTTACTCTCTACCAAAAAATCCTGAAAGAGACTATCCGGCCATCAGTTCATGACCTCAAGCTAAAGCAGACTTGGGTTCTGCAGCAGGACAATGATCCAAAACACACCAGCAAGTCCACCTCTGAATGGCTTAAAAAAAACAAAATGAAGGTTTTGGAGGGCCTTGTCAAAGCTTGGCCTTGAATCCAATTGAGATGCTGTGGCATGACCTTAAAAAGGTGGTTCATGCTTGGAAACCCTCCAATATGGCTGAATTAAAAGGATTGCGCAAAAGAGAGTGGGACAAAATTCCTCAACAGCGATGTGAAAGACTCGTTGTCAGTTATCACAAATGCCTGACTGCAGTTGTTGCTGCTAACGATGGCACAACCAGTTATTAGGTTTAGGGGGCAATCACTTTTTCACAGAGGGCCATGTAGATTTGGATATTTTTTTTCCTTAATAAATAAAATCATCACTTAAAAACTGCATTTTGTGTTTACTTGCCTAACATTTACATTTATTTGATGATCTGAAACACTTAAGTGTGACACACATATATATATATATATATATATATATATATATATATATATATACACACACATATATATATATATATATATATATATACACACACACATATATATATATATATATATATACACACACACACACACAGACACACACACACACATATATATTTCACATATATACATATATATCTCGATTTATATCTACATCTATCTATATCTATATATATCTATATATATATATATATATATATATATATATATATATATCCACACACACACACATAACAAATCATTCATATATATATATATATATATATATATATATATATATATATATTTATGGGAATGACATTCTGTCGGCAGTTGTGCTGCCAAAAATCTGAATGTCATTCGCAAAATGAAAAGTGTATTGGATAGTCAAAATACTGCTTTCACGTAAGTGCATTCGACTATATGTACAAGATCACGGTACAGTGGGGATTGGAAATTCATCCACATCTCCACTGTAGTGCAATCTCGGAGTTGGAATATATTAGTAGCAGAGGGTGTGGGGGGTGCAGCCCCCTGCAAAAACGTGATATGTCATATAGGATTTTGATTTACATCAGCTCCTATATAGCTATCACGTCACATTTTTGGTGACAATGTCGACTCAAATGTGTTGATCATTTGGGGCAACATTGTGTATGCTTGAAATGTTTTGCCATTCAAAATAACTTGGTAACAGCTAGTTATCAGTGTTTCTTAATGATAGATGTCTTTTTTCCTTTTGAAGGGGGAGGACTCTTGGGTCATATTTCAATCATTATAAACATGGATTGAGACACACTCAGGACCCCATCCAAAGAACCTTGACATGGGATTTACTTTTTGGTTGTGTCCCTTGTGGACACTGCATACATTGTCAAAGTTTGGTAAAATCCAATTTACCAGCAGGAACACAGGCACAGTTTATGATATCAGATTTTATGCAAATTGTGGAAATGATTGCGTGATTTACCTTGAGACACACTCAGGACCCCATCCAAAGAACCTTGACATGGGATTTACTTTTTGGTTGTGTCCCTTGTGGACACTGCATACATTGTCAAAGTTTGGTAAAATCCAATTTACCAGCAGGAACACAGGCACAGTTTATATCATCAGATTTTATGCAAATTGTGGAAATGATTGCGTGATTTACCTTGCGACATGCATCTGCTCAGCTTTTTACACTGGGCAAACTTCAAGACCACTGAGATTAGGTATATCCAAACACTGCAGTGATATTAGACCCAGAAAAACAAATAATGCTTTATATAAACATTCAATGGCACACAATAATGAAAAAGTACAGTTGTGTACCTACCATAAATGTAGATGTTCAAGTGTATTCACTGTTGCAGTCATTACTCTTGGGTTATCCTGCTGGCAGGCTACCCGCAGTCGGCCTGAATTCCAAAGTCTAGGTCCGGCATCGGTTGCTGTCACCTCCTCCCTGACGTCAGTGCTCCAGGGGTATAAAAGATGCAGCCGACGCCATTTTCTTCAGTTTTTCTTGCCCCAGATGTCAGGTGCCCCCAAATTGAAGGCTGAAAGGTATGCCAATAAAGCACGCATGCACAAAAATAAACATTCCCTTCATCTATAAGCAAATACACCACATAGGTTGTATAGAATAGAGAAGTACAGATAAGTCCCAGCAAAGAAAAGGGGGGTGGTGGGTGTGTAACCTGGACTGCAACAGTGAATACACTCAAACATCTACATTTATGGTAGGTACACAACTGTACTATGTTCATCGTGTTTCACTGTTGCAGTCATTACTCTTGGGTTGAATCCCAAAGCTGAGGATGGGTGGCTGGACTAAATAGGATTAGGAGAGGCTATGAGGCCCTGCAGAACTGCAGTGGCGAAGCCTGCTCTAGATTTAGAGTAAAGAGTTAAGTGGTAGTGCTTTGTACAGGTGTGCACTGAACTCCAAGTTGCAGCCTCTAAGATGTCTGTTGTTGGTACTCCTCTGAGGAAAGCTGCTGAAGTGGCTGCTGCTCTGGTAGAATGAGGCCCAATGTCCTTAGGCACTGATTTGCCATGCTGAGAATAGCAGAAACGGATGCAATGGCTTATCCATTTAGATATAGTCTGTTTAGAGATAGCCTTTCCTTGTGACCCTGAAGCATATGACACTAAAAGTTGCTCAGTCTTCCTGAAAGCTTTAGTTCTGTCCAAGCAGAAGCGTAGCTGTCTGTGTATGTCCAAAGAATGCAGAATTTTCTCACCCTTGTTCTGTGGGTTTGGATAAAAGGTAGGCAAGTGAATGGTTTGGTTGACGGCCACACGGAACACCACCTTAGGCATAAATGTTGGGTTTGTCCTTAGAGAAACCCTGTCTGGATGAAAAATGATAAAAAGGTTCCACAGCCATGAGTGCTTGTAACTCCGAGACTCGTCTTGCAGAGATAATTGCTAGGAGCAGAGCTGTTTTCCAGGATAAGAATTTTATATCCGCTGTTGAAGTTGGCTCAAAAGGAGGCAGAGTGAGTTTTTCCAAGATATAATTGAGGTCCCATGCGGGAACTGGTGCCCTCCTTGGAGGCCTGATTTTTTTGGCCCCTCTGAGGTACTGCCTTATTAAAGGATGTGAAAAGACAGGTGGTTCCATATTGTAATGGGCTGAAATGGCAGAGGCATGAATCTTGAGAACGAAAGGCCTTTGTCCAGCATCTCAGTTAGGTATTGTAAAATCTGAGAGATATTTGGTACATACGTGTCAAGGCCTTGTTCCTGGTTCCAAGCACAGAATCTCTTCCATTTTTCTGCATAAGATTTTCTGGTACTGGGCCTCCTGGCCTCCAATATAACATCCATAACAGCTTTAGAAAGAGGATTGTTCTGAATGGCTACAGCATCCGCCATGCTGCCAGATTTAAGGTCCTGAGTTGGCTGTGCAGGATCTGATTGTTTTGTTGGATCAGCAAGTGAGAAGTTTGAGGCAATATCCATGCTGGGCCTTGAGACAAGCTCTTTAGGGTTGGGTACCAGTGCTGGCGTGGCCAGTCTGGTGCAATCATTATCATTTTTGGCTTCTCTTGTCTGACCTTTAGGAGTACCCTGGGAAGGAGAGGCAGTGGAGGAAAGCCATATACTGTTTGTTTTTTCCAGCTGAAGGATAGGGCGTCCACTTTCCATGCTTGCATGTGATAAATCCTTGTGCAAAATCTCTGTAATTGGTAGTTGTGAGGGGAGGCAAAAAGATCTATGTCTGGGCGTCCCCGTTTCCTTGTTATCATGCTGAAGACTTGTGGATCCAGTTTTCACTCGTGGGGATCCATGAGGTTTCTGCTTAGTTCGTCTGCCAGAGTATTTGTTTTTCCTGGCAGGAATTGTGCTTGCAGGTGAACTTGATAAGTCAATGCTGTGTCCCATAAGGTCATTGCTTGTCTGCAGAGGGGATGGAATGTGTACCTCCCTGCTTGTTTATGTACCACATGACCATAGTATTGTCTGTCTTTATCAGTAGCTGTCCTGGATAAAGCAGATCCTTGAAGGCTGTCAGGGCATTCTGAACAGCTAGCTTCTCTTTTTGATTGATGTGAAGATGCATCTGGCTTGCAGGCCATGTGCCCTGAATACATTTTCCTGCCATATGAGCCCCCCAGGCATAATCTGATGCATCCATTGTCAGTGTCTGTCTGGCTGTGGGTAAAGTGAATGGCAGACCCTTGTTGTGGTGACAGGTCTCTGCCCACCATCGAAACTCCTGTTGCAGGCAGGAAATGAGGGTAATTACTGACTCCAGGTTGTGGCAATGCTGAGTCCAAACACTTTTTAGATACCATTGTAGTTTTCTCATATGCAGTCTGGCATATGGAATTAGCAGAATGCAGGATGCCATGAAACCCACGGCCTGCAGGATTTTCCTTGCAGTTAACTGCTTTTTTGTTGACAAATTTTTGAAGTAATAAGTCAGTTGCTTTTGTTTGTCTGGCGTGAGATAAGCCATCTGGGCAATTGTATTTAAGCTTGCACCCAGGAATATTATCTCTTGAGAGGGTACTAGTTTTGATTTCTTTTCGTTTACTGTGTACCCTAGGCAAATTAGTAATCTTTTTACAAACACCAGGTGCTGTAGAAGAATGTCTTTGTTCTCTGCTTGAATAAGGCAGTCGTCCAAGTAGGGGTATATTTGAGTTCCTCTTTGTCTGCAGAATGCAATTACTGGTGCCAGGCATTTTGTGAAGACCCTGGGCGCAGTAGATATGCCAGAGGGCAGTGCAGAGAATTGGTAGTGCATTGATCCAGCTATGAATCTGAGGTATCTTCTGCAAAACTGTCTAATTGGGACATGCAGGTATGCCTCTTTTAGGTCCAAAGTTACCAGCCAAGCCTTCTTGCCCAGCATGGGCAGTAGCTGCTGTAGAGTCAACATCTTGAATTTTGGAACCTCCAGAAACATGTTTAGAATAGACATGTCCAGTATTGGTCTCCAGGTTTTGCCCTTTCTGGGTACTAGGAAAAGTCTGGAATAAAATCCTTGCCCCTGCTCTTGTTGTGGTACTAGATGAATGGCCCTCATGTCCATGAGGGCTGAGATTTGCTTTTGTGCCTCTGCCCAATGATTGTGTGGGAGGTCTGGCATGCCTTTTGCCCTTGGTAGGGTGTGAAAATGGAACCTGTAGCCTTGGGACACTACGTTCAAGACCCATTTGTCATGGGTAACCTTTTACCAATTTGATGAAAAAAGTGCTAGTTTCCCCCCTAAGGGGGCTGCCAAAAGGAAAGTGCTTGGATCTGGCAGAGGAAAGTCATTGTGACTGTTTCCTGTAAGGTTGTGATTTGTCTTCTCCGCTTTTGGAGGTAGGAGCACCCCACTGTTTAGGTCTGTATGAGCCTTGGGGCTGAGATCAGCCTCTGGGACGTCTGTATCTGCCTCTTTGTGGTTTGTCTGACACTGGAAAGGACCAATTTTTAGAAGGCCAGTTCCTGCTAAACCTGGGTGGCTGTACCTGTAAGAAATCCTTAACTATCTGCATAGATTTTGCTTTATCCTCCATTTTCTTCACCACCTCCACTGCTTTAGCACCAAACAAAGTATCATGATGTCATGGGGCATCTAATAATTTTGCTTTAACATGATCAGGCAGATTTTGTTCCTTTAACCAAGCATGCCTTCTAATAACAGAACCTGTAACAGCAGCCCTGCAAGAGGCCTCCAGCGAATCATAACCACATTACAAAGTATGCTTTCCCACTTGTTCAGCTGCATGCAATAAATCCTGCAATTCCTTGTTCTCTGAACATGCAGTATTTGTTAAAATTTTCTGTTTAAGCAGATACATTAAGTGTTGCTGATATTTAAGCATATGAAATTGACAATTCAAAGCCCTTACAGCCATGGTAGCAGAAGTGTAAATTTTTTCCCCCATCTGTCCAGGGCCGTAGAATCCCTATCAGAGGGGACAGGGTTTTTTGCAGTGGAAGCTCTGACCCCTTTGGGACCCTGGGACCCTGAGATATAGCTTCTGGGTCAGCAGCGGGGTTCTTGTATAGAAATTTATGAGAATCCGGGATCCTGTAGTATCTGCCTGGTTTAGCAGGTGCACGGGGTAAAGAGTCAGGGGAGAGGCCGGA